>NC_090443.1:477412910-477417910 GCF_031143425.1 Pleurodeles waltl | reverse complement strand
CCAACCATCCACCAACCATCAACCAACCAACCATCAACCAACCATCAACCAACCAACCATCAACCAACCAACCATCAACCAACCAACCATCAACCAACCAACCAACCAACCATCAACCAACCATCAATCAATCAATCAACCAACCAACCATCAACCAACCAACCATCAACCAACCAACCATCAACCAACCAACCATCAACCAACCAACCATCAACCAACCAACCATCAACCAACCAACCATCAACCAACCATCAACCAACCAACCATCAACCAACCATCAACCAACCAACCATCAACCAACCAACCATCAACCAACCAACCATCAACCAACCAACCATCAATCAACCAACCAACCAACCATCAATCAACCAACCAACCATCAATCAACCAACCAACCATCAATCAACCAACCATCCATCAACCAACCATCCATCAATCAATCAATCAACCAACCATCAATCAACCAACCATCAATCAACCAACCATCAATCAATCAACCAACCATCAATCAACCAACCAACCATCAATCAACCAACCAACCAACCATCAATCAACCAACCAACCAACCATCAATCAACCAACCAACCAACCATCAATCAACCAACCATCAACCAACCAACCATCAACCAACCATCAACCAACCAACCATCAACCAACCAACCATCAACCAACCAACCAACCATCAACCAACCAACCATCAACCAACCAACCAACCATCAATCAACCAACCAACCATCAACCAACCAACCATCAACCAACCAACCATCAATCAATCAACCAACCAACCATCAACCAACCAACCATCAATCAATCAACCAACCATCAATCAACCAACCAACCATCAACCAACCAACCATCAACCAACCAACCATCAACCAACCAACCATCAACCAACCAACCATCAACCAACCAACCATCAATCAACCAACCATCAATCAACCAACCAACCATCAACCAACCAACCATCAACCAACCAACCATCAACCAACCAACCATCAACCAACCAACCATCAACCAACCAACCATCAACCAACCAACCAACCATCAACCAACCAACCATCAACCAACCAACCATCAACCAACCAACCAACCATCAATCAACCAACCAACCATCAACCAACCAACCATCAATCAACCAACCAACCAACCATCCATCAACCAACCATCAACCAACCAACCATCAACCAACCATCAACCATCAACCAACCATCAACCAACCAACCAACCATCAACCAACCAACAACCAACCAACCATCAACCAACCAACCATCAACCAACCATCAACCAACCATCAACCAACCATCAACCAACCAACCAACCATCAACCAACCAACCAACCATCAACCAACCAACCATCAACCAACCAACCATCAACCAACCAACCAACCATCAATCAACCAACCAACCATCAACCAACCAACCATCAATCAACCAACCATCAATCAACCAACCAACCAACCATCCATCAACCAACCATCAACCAACCAACCATCAACCAACCATCAACCATCAACCAACCATCAACCAACCAACCAACCATCAACCAACCAACAACCAACCAACCATCAACCAACCATCAACCAACCATCAACCAACCATCAACCAACCAACCATCAACCAACCAACCAACCAACCATCAACCAACCAACCAACCATCAACCAACCAACCAACCATCAACCAACCAACCAACCATCAACCAACCATCAACCAACCAACCAACCATCAACCAACCAACCAACCATCAACCAACCATCAACCAACCATCAACCAACCATCAACCAACCATCAACCAACCAACCAACCAACCATCAACCAACCATCAACCAACCAACCATCCACCAACCATCCACCAACCATCCACCAACCATCCACCAACCATCCACCAACCATCAACCAACCATCCACCAACCAACCATCCACCAACCATCAACCAACCATCCACCAACCATCAACCAACCACCAACCATCAACCACCAACCAACCATCAACCATCAACCAACCATCAACCAACCATCAACCATCAACCAACCAACCATCAACCAACCAACCAACCATCAACCAACCATCAACCAACCATCAACCAACCATCAACCAACCAACCATCAACCAACCATCAACCAACCATCAACCAACCATCAACCAACCATCAATCAACCAACCAACCAACCATCAATCAACCAACCAACCAACCAACCAACCAACCAACCAACCAACCAACCAACCAACCATCAACCAACCAACCATCAACCAACCAACCATCAACCAACCAACCATCAACCAACCAACCATCAACCAACCAACCATCAACCAACCAACCATCAACCAACCATCAACCAACCAACCATCAACCAACCAACCATCAACCAACCAACCATCAACCAACCAACCATCAACCAACCATCAACCAACCAACCAACCAACCAACCAACCATCAACCAACCAACCAACCAACCATCAACCAACCAACCATCCATCAACCAACCAACCAACCATCCACCAACCAACCAACCAACCATCAACCAACCATCAACCAACCAACCAACCAACCAACCAACCAACCAACCAACCATCAACCAACCAACCAACCATCAACCAACCAACCAACCATCAACCAACCATCAACCAACCAACCATCAACCAACCATCAACCAACCAACCATCAACCAACCAACCATCAACCAACCAACCATCAACCAACCAACCATCAACCAACCAACCATCAACCAACCAACCATCAACCAACCAACCATCAACCAACCATCAACCAACCATCAACCAACCAACCAACCATCAACCAACCAACCAACCATCAACCAACCAACCAACCATCAACCAACCAACCAACCAACCATCAATCAACCAACCAACCAACCAACCAACCATCAACCAACCATCAACCATCAACCAACCAACCATCAACCAACCAACCATCAACCAACCAACCATCAACCAACCAACCATCAACCAACCAACCATCAACCAACCAACCATCAACCAACCATCAACCAACCAACCATCAACCAACCAACCATCAACCAACCAACCATCAACCAACCAACCAACCAACCATCAACCAACCAACCAACCATCAACCAACCAACCAACCAACCATCAACCAACCAACCAACCAACCAACCATCAACCAACCAACCAACCAACCATCAACCAACCAACCATCCATCAACCAACCAACCAACCATCCACCAACCAACCAACCAACCATCAACCAACCATCAACCAACCAACCAACCAACCAACCAACCAACCAACCAACCAACCAACCATCAACCAACCAACCAACCATCAACCAACCAACCAACCATCAACCAACCATCAACCAACCAACCATCAACCAACCATCAACCAACCAACCATCAACCAACCAACCATCAACCAACCAACCATCAACCAACCAACCATCAACCAACCAACCATCAACCAACCAACCATCAACCAACCATCAACCAACCATCAACCAACCAACCAACCATCAACCAACCAACCAACCAACCATCAACCAACCAACCAACCATCAACCAACCAACCAACCATCAACCAACCAACCAACCAACCATCAACCAACCAACCAACCAACCATCAACCAACCAACCAACCATCAACCAACCAACCAACCATCCACCAACCAACCATCCACCAACCAACCATCCACCAACCAACCATCCACCAACCAACCATCCACCAACCAACCAACCATCCACCAACCAACCAACCAACCAACCATCAACCAACCAACCATCCACCAACCAACCAACCAACCATCAACCAACCAACCAACCATCCACCAACCAACCAACCATCCATCCATCCATCCATCCATCCACCAACCAACCATCCATCCACCAACCAACCATCCATCCACCAACCAACCAACCATCCATCCACCAACCAACCAACCATCCATCCACCAACCAACCAACCATCCATCCACCAACCAACCATCCATCCATCCATCCATCCACCAACCAACCAACCATCCATCCATCCATCCACCAACCAACCATCCATCCATCCATCCATCCATCCACCAACCAACCAACCATCCATCCATCCATCCATCCAACCAACCAACCAACCAACCATCCATCCATCCATCCACCCACCAACCAACCATCCACCAACCAACCACCCACCAACCATCCACCCACCAACCATCCACCCACCAACCATCCACCCACCAACCATCCACCCACCAACCATCCACCCACCAACCATCCACCCACCAACCATCCACCCACCAACCATCCACCCACCAACCATCCACCCACCAACCATCCACCCACCAACCACCAACCAACCACCCACCAACCAACCATCCATCCACCAACCATCCATCCACCAACCATCCATCCACCAACCATCCATCCACCAACCATCCATCCATCCACCAACCAACCATCCACCAACCAACCATCCACCAACCAACCATCCACCAACCAACCATCCACCAACCAACCATCCACCAACCAACCATCCACCAACCAACCATCCACCAACCAACCATCCACCAACCAACCAACCATCCACCAACCAACCACCAACCAACCAACCATCCACCAACCAACCAACCATCCACCAACCAACCAACCATCCACCAACCAACCAACCATCCACCAACCAACCATCCACCAACCAACCAACCATCCACCAACCAACCATCCACCAACCAACCATCCACCAACCATCCACCCAACCACCCAACCACCCAACCATCCATCCATCCATCCATCCAACCAACCAACCAACCAACCAACCAACCAACCAACCAACCAACCAACCAACCATCCACCAACCAACTATCCATCTATCAACCAACCAACTAACTAACTATCCATCTATCAACCAACCAACTATCCATCTATCAACCAACTATCCATCTATCTATCAACCAACCAACTATCTATCACCCAACTATCCATTTATCAACCAACCAACCAACTATCCATCTATCAACCAACCAACTATCCATCTATCAACCAAC